>NC_083574.1:95078211-95080711 GCF_027579695.1 Neoarius graeffei | reverse complement strand
CAAAAATGTTTAATTAGAAAAGGCTGTAAGTTCCTGTGGTAATAAATCAAAAGGATGGTGAATCTGCATAAGTCCTTTGAGTGCTACACATCTCTCAGAGAGAGAGAAATAGAGAGAGAGAGAGAGAGAGAGAGAGAGAGAATGATGAGGTTTCTACCTGCTTGTGTAAGCTCACCACAATATCAGTTGGTGCTAACTCATCCAATCAAATACAACGGAACAAGTCATCTTTGAGTAGAAGCTGTGATTGGACTTTCACTGTGGCATGGGTGTTGGTGTTGGTTTGAGTATTTCAGAAATGGCTGATCTCCTGGTGTTTCCACACACAACAGTCTCTAGAGTTTACACAGAATGGTGCGAAAAACAAAAAACAACCATCGAGTGAGTGAGCGACAGTTCTGTGGGTGGAAACAAACGCCTTGTTGATAAGAGAGGCCAGAGGAAAATGGACAGATTTGAGGTGGTTCAAGCTTTTTTTTCTAGGAAGGATATAGTAACTCATATAATTACTCTTTACAACTGTGGTGAGGGGCGGCACGGTGGTGTAGTGGTTAGCACTGTCGCCTCACAGCAAGAAGGTCCGGGTTCGAGCCCCGTGGCCGGCGAGGGCCTTTCTGTGCGGAGTTTGCATGTTCTCCCCGTGTCCACGTGGGTTTCCTCCGGGTGCTCCGGTTTCCCCCACAGTCCAAAGACATGCAGGTTAGGTTAACTGGTGACTCTAAATTGACCGTAGGTGTGAATGTGAGTGTGAATGGTTGTCTGTGTCTATGTGTCAGCCCTGTGATGACCTGGCGACTTGTCCAGGGTGTACCCCGCCTTTCTCCCGTAGTCAGCTGGGATAGGATCCAGCTTGCCTGCGACCCTGTAGAACAGGATAAAGCAGCTAGAGATAATGAGATGAGATGAGAACTGTGGTGAGCAGAAAAACATCTCAGCAGAACAGCAACAGCAGAAGAACACATTTGGGTTCCACTCCTATGAAGAACAGGGATCTTAGAATCAAGAAGAAGTTCCTATTAACGTGGCCGGAGAGTGTAGTTAGCGCTGTGTGAATCTGTTTTATCAGTACAAACACCAGGTCAAATCGTTTTAGGAACGGACTATTAAATGATATCAGAGCTGAGTCCTAAAGCAAAAAAAAAAAAAAAAAAAGAAATAATAATAATAATAAAATGTGTCAGCATGCAAGCAAGAGAGTTCATGTTAAAATAATTTATTTGCTCAGTTTTAATGAATTGCAACCAAAAGTGAATGTCCCCCTGAGGAAGCAAATAAAGGAAATAAAGGCCGGGAAGTCAAATGAGATTTTAAGAAAGACTGAATGGTTTAAAGCTTTGGCCTTGAGGGGTTTATTTAAAAAAAAAATCGGATTCAAAACAATGACTAAAAGGTATTAAGGTATTGCTTTGGAAGACAGGTTTATTTCAGAGGCAGAAAGCAATCCAAGCAGAAGCCAGGTGAGGTGAAGGTCAGGGATATGGAAAGAAATCCTGCTTCACGTGGCCGGGATCTTTGTGTAATCCTTCACACAGCCTTGGTGAGCGTTGATCAAGAACACAACAGTGATGGATTTAAGATAACAAATCTTAACGTGACAACATACATTGCTCTTAATAAAATACAACAACACTTTATAACTTATGGTTATGCTGTGCTGTGATAGGAAACTAATCAGTTGTGAAGCGTAGGTACTGCTACCACCCAGATGTCATGGTCAATATCATGCTAGCTGAATGGAATATAATAATAGACCACAAAAAAAGCCAGCCAATATTATTATTATTATTATACGTACAGGATCAGCACCTCCAAGTCCGTGGCCATGGCGCTCAGCCAGAAACGGGTGGAGTGCCTACTCGGGGTAGGGGGGGAGTTGCTACCTAAAGTTGAGGAGTTTAAGTATCTCGGGGTTTTGTTCACGAGTGAGAGTAGGGGGGAGCGGGAGTTGGACAGATGGATCAGGGCAGCGTCAGCAGTGATGCAGACGCTAAACCAGTCTGTTGTGGTAAAGAGAGAGCTGAGCCAAAAGACAAAGCTCTCAATTTACTGGTCCATCTATGTTCCCACTCTCACCAATGGTCACGAGCTATGGGTAGTGACCGAAAGAATGAGATCGCTGATACAAGCGGTAAAAATTAGTTTTCTCTGCAGGGTGGCTGGGTTCTCCTTTAGAGACAGGGTGAGAAGCTTGGTCATTCAGGAGAGACTCAAAGTAGAACCGCTGCTCCTCCACATCAAAAGGAGTCAGTTGAGGTGGTTCAGGCACCTTGTTAGGATGCCCCCTAGATGCCTCCCAAGGGAGGTTTTTTTGGGCATGCCCCACTGGGAGGAGACCCAGGACATGCTGGAGAGATTACATCTCTTGGCTAGCCTGGGAACGCCTTGGTATTCCCCCGGAAGAGCTGGTGGAGGTGGCTGGGGAGAGGGAAGTCTGGGCTGCTCTGCTTAGGCTGCTACCCCCGCAACCCAGATCCAGATAAGCGGTAGAAGATGGATGGAT